>NW_027439326.1:0-32500 GCF_964188355.1 Buteo buteo
CCCCTAACCCCTAACCCCTAACCCTAACCATAACCCTAAACCCTAACCCTAACCCTAACCCTAACCCTAGCCCTAAGTCGTACCCTAACCCTAATCCTAACCCTAACCCAACCTTAACCCTAAAACTAACCTTAGCCCTTAAAACTAACCTAATAGAAACCCTAACCCTAACTCCTAACCCTAAGCCTAACCTAACCCTAACCCTAACCCTAGCCGTAACCCTAACCCTAACCCTAACCCTAGCCCTAAGCCTAACCCTAACCCTAACCCTAACCTTAGCCCTAACCCTAACCCCTAACCCCTAACCGTAACGCTAACCCTAAGCCTAACCCCTAACCCCTAACCCCTAACCCTAACCATAACCCTAAACCCTAACCCTAAAACTAACCCTAACCCTAGCCCTAACCCTAGCCCTAAGTCGTACCCTAACCCTAATCCTAACCCTAACCCAACCTTAACCCTAAAACTAACCTTAGCCCTTAAAACTAACCTAATAGAAACCCTAACCCTAACTCCTAACCCTAAGCCTAACCTAACCCTAACCCTAACCCTAGCCGTAACCCTAACCCTAACCCTAACCCTAGCCCTAACCTAACCCTAACCCTAACCCTAGCCGTAACCCTAACCCTAACCCTAACCCTAGCCCTAACCCTAACCCTAACCCTAACCCTAACCTTAGCCCTAACCCTAACCCCTAACCCCTAACCGTAACGCTAACCCTAAGCCTAACCCCTAACCCCTAACCCCTAACCCTAACCATAACCCTAAACCCTAACCCTAACCCTAACCCTAGCCCTAACCCTAGCCCTAACCCTAGCCCTAAGTCGTACCCTAACCCTAATCCTAACCCTAACCCAACCTTAACCCTAAAACTAACCTTAGCCCTTAAAACTAACCTAATAGAAACCCTAACCCTAACTCCTAACCCTAAGCCTAACCTAACCCTAACCCTAACCCTAGCCGTAACCCTAACCCTAACCCTAACCCTAACCTTAGCCCTAACCCTAACCCCTAACCCCTAACCGTAACGCTAACCCTAAGCCTAACCCCTAACCCCTAACCCCTAACCCTAACCATAACCCTAAACCCTAACCCTAACCCTAACCCTAACCCTAGCCCTAACCCTAGCCCTAAGTCGTACCCTAACCCTAATCCTAACCCTAACCCAACCTTAACCCTAAAACTAACCTTAGCCCTTAAAACTAACCTAATAGAAACCCTAACCCTAACTCCTAACCCTAAGCCTAACCTAACCCTAACCCTAACCCTAGCCGTAACCCTAACCCTAACCCTAACCCTAGCCCTAACCCTAACCCTAACCCTAACCCTAACCTTAGCCCTAACCCTAACCCCTAACCCCTAACCGTAACGCTAACCCTAAGCCTAACCCCTAACCCCTAACCCCTAACCCTAACCATAACCCTAAACCCTAACCCTAACCCTAACCCTAACCCTAGCCCTAACCCTAGCCCTAAGTCGTACCCTAACCCTAATCCTAACCCTAACCCAACCTTAACCCTAAAACTAACCTTAGCCCTTAAAACTAACCTAATAGAAACCCTAACCCTAACTCCTAACCCTAAGCCTAACCTAACCCTAACCCTAACCCTAGCCGTAACCCTAACCCTAACCCTAACCCTAGCCCTAACCCTAACCCTAACCCTAACCCTAACCTTAGCCCTAACCCTAACCCCTAACCCCTAACCGTAACGCTAACCCTAAGCCTAACCCCTAACCCCTAACCCCTAACCCTAACCATAACCCTAAACCCTAACCCTAACCCTAACCCTAACCCTAGCCCTAACCCTAGCCCTAAGTCGTACCCTAACCCTAATCCTAACCCTAACCCAACCTTAACCCTAAAACTAACCTTAGCCCTTAAAACTAACCTAATAGAAACCCTAAGCCTAACTCCTAACCCTAAGCCTAACCTAACCCTAACCCTAACCCTAGCCGTAACCCTAACCCTAACACTAACCCTAGCCCTAACCCTAACCCTAACCCTAACCCTAACCCTAACCTTAGCCCTAACCCTAACCCCTAACCCCTAACCGTAACGCTAACCCTAAGCCTAACCCCTAACCCCTAACCCCTAACCCTAACCATAACCCTAAACCCTAACCCTAACCCTAACCCTAACCCTAGCCCTAACCCTAGCCCTAAGTCGTACCCTAACCCTAATCCTAACCCTAACCCAACCTTAACCCTAAAACTAACCTTAGCCCTTAAAACTAACCTAATAGAAACCCTAACCCTAACTCCTAACCCTAAGCCTAACCTAACCCTAACCCTAACCCTAGCCGTAACCCTAACCCTAACCCTAACCCTAGCCCTAACCCTAACCCTAACCCTAACCCTAACCTTAGCCCTAACCCTAACCCCTAACCCCTAACCGTAACGCTAACCCTAAGCCTAACCCCTAACCCCTAACCCCTAACCCTAACCATAACCCTAAACCCTAACCCTAACCCTAACCCTAACCCTAGCCCTAACCCTAGCCCTAAGTCGTACCCTAACCCTAATCCTAACCGTAACCCAACCTTAACCCTAAAACTAACCTTAGCCCTTAAAACTAACCTAATAGAAACCCTAACCCTAACTCCTAACCCTAAGCCTAACCTAACCCTAAC
Source organism: Buteo buteo (assembly GCF_964188355.1). NCBI lineage: Eukaryota > Metazoa > Chordata > Aves > Accipitriformes > Accipitridae > Buteo > Buteo buteo. The sequence goes on from NW_027439326.1 coordinate 2,631, forward strand.
CCTAACCCTAGCCCTAACCCTAACCCTAACCCTAACCCTAACCTTAGCCCTAACCCTAACCCCTAACCCCTAACCGTAACGCTAACCCTAAGCCTAACCCCTAACCCCTAACCCCTAACCCTAACCCTAAACCCTAACCCTAACCCTAACCCTAACCCTAACCCTAGCCCTAACCCTAGCCCTAAGTCGTACCCTAACCCTAATCCTAACCCTAACCCAACCTTAACCCTAAAACTAACCTTAGCCCTTAAAACTAACCTAATAGAAACCCTAACCCTAACTCCTAACCCTAAGCCTAACCTAACCCTAACCCTAACCCTAGCCGTAACCCTAACCCTAACCCTAACCCTAGCCCTAACCCTAACCCTAACCCTAACCCTAACCTTAGCCCTAACCCTAACCCCTAACCCCTAACCGTAACGCTAACCCTAAGCCTAACCCCTAACCCCTAACCCCTAACCCTAACCATAACCCTAAACCCTAACCCTAACCCTAACCCTAACCCTAGCCCTAACCCTAGCCCTAAGTCGTACCCTAACCCTAATCCTAACCCTAACCCAACCTTAACCCTAAAACTAACCTTAGCCCTTAAAACTAACCTAATAGAAACCCTAACCCTAACTCCTAACCCTAAGCCTAACCTAACCCTAACCCTAACCCTAGCCGTAACCCTAACCCTAACCCTAACCCTAACCTTAGCCCTAACCCTAACCCCTAACCCCTAACCGTAACGCTAACCCTAAGCCTAACCCCTAACCCCTAACCCCTAACCCTAACCATAACCCTAAACCCTAACCCTAACCCTAACCCTAACCCTAGCCCTAACCCTAGCCCTAAGTCGTACCCTAACCCTAATCCTAACCCTAACCCAACCTTAACCCTAAAACTAACCTTAGCCCTTAAAACTAACCTAATAGAAACCCTAACCCTAACTCCTAACCCTAAGCCTAACCTAACCCTAACCCTAACCCTAGCCGTAACCCTAACCCTAACCCTAACCCTAGCCCTAACCCTAACCCTAACCCTAACCCTAACCTTAGCCCTAACCCTAACCCCTAACCCCTAACCGTAACGCTAACCCTAAGCCTAACCCCTAACCCCTAACCCCTAACCCTAACCATAACCCTAAACCCTAACCCTAACCCTAACCCTAACCCTAGCCCTAACCCTAGCCCTAAGTCGTACCCTAACCCTAATCCTAACCCTAACCCAACCTTAACCCTAAAACTAACCTTAGCCCTTAAAACTAACCTAATAGAAACCCTAACCCTAACTCCTAACCCTAAGCCTAACCTAACCCTAACCCTAACCCTAGCCGTAACCCTAACCCTAACCCTAACCCTAGCCCTAACCCTAACCCTAACCCTAACCCTAACCTTAGCCCTAACCCTAACCCCTAACCCCTAACCGTAACGCTAACCCTAAGCCTAACCCCTAACCCCTAACCCCTAACCCTAACCATAACCCTAAACCCTAACCCTAACCCTAACCCTAACCCTAGCCCTAACCCTAGCCCTAAGTCGTACCCTAACCCTAATCCTAACCCTAACCCAACCTTAACCCTAAAACTAACCTTAGCCCTTAAAACTAACCTAATACAAACCCTAACCCTAAATCCTAACCCTAACCCTAACCTAACCCTAACCCTAACCCTAGCCGTAACCCTAACCCTAACCCTAACCCTAGCCCTAAGCCTAACCCTAACCCTAACCCTAACCTTAGCCCTAACCCTAACCCCTAACCCCTAACCGTAACGCTAACCCTAAGCCTAACCCCTAACCCCTAACCCCTAACCCTAACCATAACCCTAAACCCTAACCCTAACCCTAACCCTAACCCTAGCCCTAACCCTAGCCCTAAGTCGTACCCTAACCCTAATCCTAACCCTAACCCAACCTTAACCCTAAAACTAACCTTAGCCCTTAAAACTAACCTAATAGAAACCCTAACCCTAACTCCTAACCCTAAGCCTAACCTAACCCTAACCCTAACCCTAGCCGTAACCCTAACCCTAACCCTAACCCTAACCTTAGCCCTAACCCTAACCCCTAACCCCTAACCGTAACGCTAACCCTAAGCCTAACCCCTAACCCCTAACCCCTAACCCTAACCATAACCCTAAACCCTAACCCTAACCCTAACCCTAACCCTAGCCCTAACCCTAGCCCTAAGTCGTACCCTAACCCTAATCCTAACCCTAACCCAACCTTAACCCTAAAACTAACCTTAGCCCTTAAAACTAACCTAATAGAAACCCTAACCCTAACTCCTAACCCTAAGCCTAACCTAACCCTAACCCTAACCCTAGCCGTAACCCTAACCCTAACCCTAACCCTAGCCCTAACCCTAACCCTAACCCTAACCCTAACCTTAGCCCTAACCCTAACCCCTAACCCCTAACCGTAACGCTAACCCTAAGCCTAACCCCTAACCCCTAACCCCTAACCCTAACCATAACCCTAAACCCTAACCCTAACCCTAACCCTAACCCTAGCCCTAACCCTAGCCCTAAGTCGTACCCTAACCCTAATCCTAACCCTAACCCAACCTTAACCCTAAAACTAACCTTAGCCCTTAAAACTAACCTAATAGAAACCCTAACCCTAACTCCTAACCCTAAGCCTAACCTAACCCTAACCCTAACCCTAGCCGTAACCCTAACCCTAACCCTAACCCTAGCCCTAACCCTAACCCTAACCCTAACCCTAACCTTAGCCCTAACCCTAACCCCTAACCCCTAACCGTAACGCTAACCCTAAGCCTAACCCCTAACCCCTAACCCCTAACCCTAACCATAACCCTAAACCCTAACCCTAACCCTAACCCTAACCCTAGCCCTAACCCTAGCCCTAAGTCGTACCCTAACCCTAATCCTAACCCTAACCCAACCTTAACCCTAAAACTAACCTTAGCCCTTAAAACTAACCTAATAGAAACCCTAACCCTAACTCCTAACCCTAAGCCTAACCTAACCCTAACCCTAACCCTAGCCGTAACCCTAACCCTAACCCTAGCCCTAACCCTAACCCTAACCCTAACCCTAACCCTAACCTTAGCCCTAACCCTAACCCCTAACCCCTAACCGTAACGCTAACCCTAAGCCTAACCCCTAACCTCTAACCCCTAACCCTAACCATAACCCTAAACCCTAACCCTAACCCTAACCCTAACCCTAGCCCTAACCCTAGCCCTAAGTCGTACCCTAACCCTAATCCTAACCGTAACCCAACCTTAACCCTAAAACTAACCTTAGCCCTTAAAACTAACCTAATAGAAACCCTAACCCTAACTCCTAACCCTAAGCCTAACCTAACCCTAACCCTAACCCTAGCCGTAACCCTAACCCTAACCGTAACCCTAGCCCTAACCCTAACCCTAACCCTAACCTTAGCCCTAACCCTAACCCCTAACCCCTAACCGTAACGCTAACCCTAAGCCTAACCCCTAACCCCTAACCCCTAACCCTAACCATAACCCTAAACCCTAACCCTAACCCTAACCCTAACCCTAGCCCTAACCCTAGCCCTAAGTCGTACCCTAACCCTAATCCTAACCGTAACCCAACCTTAACCCTAAAACTAACCTTAGCCCTTAAAACTAACCTAATAGAAACCCTAACCCTAACTCCTAACCCTAAGCCTAACCTAACCCTAACCCTAACCCTAGCCGTAACCCTAACCCTAACCCTAACCCTAGCCCTAACCCTAACCCTAACCCTAATCCTAACCTTAGCCCTAACCCTAACCCCTAACCCCTAACCGTAACGCTAACCCTAAGCCTAACCCCTAACCCCTAACCCCTAACCCTAACCATAACCCTAAACCCTAACCCTAACCCTAACCCTAACCCTAGCCCTAACCCTAGCCCTAAGTCGTACCCTAACCCTAATCCTAACCCTAACCCAACCTTAACCCTAAAACTAACCTTAGCCCTTAAAACTAACCTAATAGAAACCCTAACCCTAACTCCTAACCCTAAGCCTAACCTAACCCTAACCCTAACCCTAGCCGTAACCCTAACCCTAACCCTAACCCTAGCCCTAACCCTAACCCTAACCTTAGCCCTAACCCTAACCCCTAACCCCTAACCGTAACGCTAACCCTAAGCCTAACCCCTAACCTCTAACCCCTAACCCTAACCATAACCCTAAACCCTAACCCTAACCCTAACCCTAACCCTAGCCCTAACCCTAGCCCTAAGTCGTACCCTAACCCTAATCCTAACCCTAACCCAAACTTTACCCTAAAACTAACCTTAGCCCTTAAAACTAACCTAATAGAAACCCTAACCCTAACTCCTAACCCTAAGCCTAACCTAACCCTAACCCTAACCCTAGCCGTAACCCTAACCCTAACCCTAACCCTAGCCCTAACCCTAACCCTAACCCTAACCCTAACCTTAGCCCTAACCCTAACCCCTAACCCCTAACCGTAACGCTAACCCTAAGCCTAACCCCTAACCCCTAACCCCTAACCCTAACCATAACCCTAAACCCTAACCCTAACCCTAACCCTAACCCTAGCCCTAACCCTAGCCCTAAGTCGTACCCTAACCCTAATCCTAACCCTAACCCAACCTTAACCCTAAAACTAACCTTAGCCCTTAAAACTAACCTAATAGAAACCCTAACCCTAACTCCTAACCCTAAGCCTAACCTAACCCTAACCCTACCACTAGCCGTAACCCTAACCCTAACCCTAACCCTAGCCCTAACCCTAACCCTAACCCTAACCTTAGCCCTAACCCTAACCCCTAACCCCTAACCCCTAACCGTAACGCTAACCCTAAGCCTAACCCCTAACCCCTAACCCCTAACCCTAACCATAACCCTAAACCCTAACCCTAACCCTAACCCTAACCCTAGCCCTAACCCTAGCCCTAGGTCGTACCCTAACCCTAATCCTAACCCTAACCCAACCTTAACCCTAAAACTAACCTTAGCCCTTAAAACTAACCTAATAGAAACCCTAACCCTAACTCCTAACCCTAAGCCTAACCTAACCCTAACCCTAACCCTAGCCGTAACCCTAACCCTAACCCTAACCCTAGCCCTAACCCTAACCCTAACCCTAACCCTAACCTTAGCCCTAACCCTAACCCCTAACCCCTAACCGTAACGCTAACCCTAAGCCTAACCCCTAACCCCTAACCCCTAACCCTAACCATAACCCTAAACCCTAACCCTAACCCTAACCCTAACCCTAGCCCTAACCCTAGCCCTAAGTCGTACCCTAACCCTAATCCTAACCCTAACCCAACCTTAACCCTAAAACTAACCTTAGCCCTTAAAACTAACCTAATACAAACCCTAACCCTAAATCCTAACCCTAACCCTAACCTAACCCTAACCCTAACCCTAGCCGTAACCCTAACCCTAACCCTAACCCTAGTCCTAACCCTAACCCTAACCCTAACCCTAACCTTAGCCCTAACCCTAACCCCTAACCCCTAACCGTAACGCTAACCCTAAGCCTAACCCCTAACCCCTAACCCCTAACCCTAACCATAACCCTAAACCCTAACCCTAACCCTAACCCTAACCCTAGCCCTAACCCTAGCCCTAAGTCGTACCCTAACCCTAATCCTAACCCTAACCCAACCTTAACCCTAAAACTAACCTTAGCCCTTAAAACTAACCTAATAGAAACCCTAACCCTAACTCCTAACCCTAAGCCTAACCTAACCCTAACCCTAACCCTAGCCGTAACCCTAACCCTAACCCTAACCCTAGCCCTAACCCTAACCCTAACCCTAACCCTAACCTTAGCCCTAACCCTAACCCCTAACCCCTAACCGTAACGCTAACCCTAAGCCTAACCCCTAACCCCTAACCCCTAACCCTAACCATAACCCTAAACCCTAACCCTAACCCTGACCCTAACCCTAACCCTAGCCCTAACCCTAGCCCTAAGTCGTACCCTAACCCTAATCCTAACCCTAACCCAACCTTAACCCTAAAACTAACCTTAGCCCTTAAAACTAACCTAATAGAAACCCTAACCCTAACTCCTAACCCTAAGCCTAACCTAACCCTAACCCTAACCCTAGCCGTAACCCTAACCCTAACCCTAACCCTAGCCCTAACCCTAACCCTAACCCTAACCCTAACCTTAGCCCTAACCCTAACCCCTAACCCCTAACCGTAACGCTAACCCTAAGCCTAACCCCTAACCCCTAACCCTAACCATAACCCTAAACCCTAACCCTAACCCTAACCCTAACCCTAGCCCTAACCCTAGCCCTAAGTCGTACCCTAACCCTAATCCTAACCCTAACCCAACCTTAACCCTAAAACTAACCTTAGCCCTTAAAACTAACCTAATAGAAACCCTAACCCTAACTCCTAACCCTAAGCCTAACCTAACCCTAACCCTAACCCTAGCCGTAACCCTAACCCTAACCCTAACCCTAGCCCTAACCCTAACCCTAACCTTAGCCCTAACCCTAACCCCTAACCCCTAACCGTAACGCTAACCCTAAACCTAACCCCTAACCCCTAACCCCTAACCCTAACCATAACCCTAAACCCTAACCCTAACCCTAACCCTAACCCTAGCCCTAACCCTAGCCCTAAGTCGTACCCTAACCCTAATCCTAACCCTAACCCAACCTTAACCCTAAAACTAACCTTAGCCCTTAAAACTAACCTAATAGAAACCCTAACCCTAACTCCTAACCCTAAGCCTAACCTAACCCTAACCCTAACCCTAGCCGTAACCCTAACCCTAACCCTAACCCTAGCCCTAACCCTAACCCTAACCCTAACCCTAACCTTAGCCCTAACCCTAACCCCTAACCCCTAACCGTAACGCTAACCCTAAGCCTAACCCCTAACCCCTAACCCCTAACCCTAACCATAACCCTAAACCCTAACCCTAACCCTAACCCTAACCCTAGCCCTAACCCTAGCCCTAAGTCGTACCCTAACCCTAATCCTAACCCTAACCCAACCTTAACCCTAAAACTAACCTTAGCCCTTAAAACTAACCTAATAGAAACCCTAACCCTAACTCCTAACCCTAAGCCTAACCTAACCCTAACCCTAACCCTAGCCGTAACCCTAACCCTAACCCTAACCCTAGCCCTAAGCCTAACCCTAACCCTAACCCTAACCTTAGCCCTAACCCTAACCCCTAACCCCTAACCGTAACGCTAACCCTAAGCCTAACCCCTAACCCCTAACCCCTAACCCTAACCATAACCCTAAACCCTAACCCTAACCCTAACCCTAACCCTAGCCCTAACCCTAGCCCTAAGTCGTACCCTAACCCTAATCCTAACCCTAACCCAACCTTAACCCTAAAACTAACCTTAGCCCTTAAAACTAACCTAATAGAAACCCTAACCCTAACTCCTAACCCTAAGCCTAACCTAACCCTAACCCTAACCCTAGCCGTAACCCTAACCCTAACCCTAACCCTAGCCCTAACCCTAACCCTAACCCTAACCCTAACCTTAGCCCTAACCCTAACCCCTAACCCCTAACCGTAACGCTAACCCTAAGCCTAACCCCTAACCCCTAACCCCTAACCCTAACCATAACCCTAAACCCTAACCCTAACCCTAACCCTAACCCTAGCCCTAACCCTAGCCCTAAGTCGTACCCTAACCCTAATCCTAACCCTAACCCAACCTTAACCCTAAAACTAACCTTAGCCCTTAAAACTAACCTAATAGAAACCCTAACCCTAACTCCTAACCCTAAGCCTAACCTAACCCTAACCCTAACCCTAGCCGTAACCCTAACCCTAACCCTAACCCTAGCCCTAACCCTAACCCTAACCCTAACCCTAACCTTAGCCCTAACCCTAACCCCTAACCCCTAACCGTAACGCTAACCCTAAGCCTAACCCCTAACCCCTAACCCCTAACCCTAACCATAACCCTAAACCCTAACCCTAACCCTAACCCTAACCCTAGCCCTAACCCTAGCCCTAAGTCGTACCCTAACCCTAATCCTAACCCTAACCCAACCTTAACCCTAAAACTAACCTTAGCCCTTAAAACTAACCTAATAGAAACCCTAACCCTAACTCCTAACCCTAAGCCTAACCTAACCCTAACCCTAACCCTAGCCGTAACCCTAACCCTAACCCTAACCCTAGCCCTAACCCTAACCCTAACCCTAACCCTAACCTTAGCCCTAACCCTAACCCCTAACCCCTAACCGTAACGCTAACCCTAAGCCTAACCCCTAACCCCTAACCCCTAACCCTAACCATAACCCTAAACCCTAACCCTAACCCTAACCCTAACCCTAGCCCTAACCCTAGCCCTAAGTCGTACCCTAACCCTAATCCTAACCCTAACCCAACCTTAACCCTAAAACTAACCTTAGCCCTTAAAACTAACCTAATAGAAACCCTAACCCTAACTCCTAACCCTAAGCCTAACCTAACCCTAACCCTAACCCTAGCCGTAACCCTAACCCTAACCCTAACCCTAGCCCTAACCCTAACCCTAACCCTAACCCTAACCTTAGCCCTAACCCTAACCCCTAACCCCTAACCGTAACGCTAACCCTAAGCCTAACCCCTAACCCCTAACCCCTAACCCTAACCATAACCCTAAACCCTAACCCTAACCCTAACCCTAACCCTAGCCCTAACCCTAGCCCTAAGTCGTACCCTAACCCTAATCCTAACCCTAACCCAACCTTAACCCTAAAACTAACCTTAGCCCTTAAAACTAACCTAATAGAAACCCTAACCCTAACTCCTAACCCTAAGCCTAACCTAAACCTAACCCTAACCCTAGCCGTAACCCTAACCCTAACCCTAACCCTAGCCCTAACCCTAACCCTAACCCTAACCCTAACCTTAGCCCTAACCCTAACCCCTAACCCCTAACCGTAACGCTAACCCTAAGCCTAACCCCTAACCCCTAACCCCTAACCCTAACCATAACCCTAAACCCTAACCCTAACCCTAACCCTAACCCTAGCCCTAACCCTAGCCCTAAGTCGTACCCTAACCCTAATCCTAACCCTAACCCAACCTTAACCCTAAAACTAACCTTAGCCCTTAAAACTAACCTAATAGAAACCCTAACCCTAACTCCTAACCCTAAGCCTAACCTAACCCTAACCCTAACCCTAGCCGTAACCCTAACCCTAACCCTAACCCTAGCCCTAACCCTAACCCTAACCCTAACCCTAACCTTAGCCCTAACCCTAACCCCTAACCCCTAACCGTAACGCTAACCCTAAGCCTAACCCCTAACCCCTAACCCCTAACCCTAACCATAACCCTAAACCCTAACCCTAACCCTAACCCTAACCCTAGCCCTAACCCTAGCCCTAAGTCGTACCCTAACCCTAATCCTAACCCTAACCCAACCTTAACCCTAAAACTAACCTTAGCCCTTAAAACTAACCTAATAGAAACCCTAACCCTAACTCCTAACCCTAAGCCTAACCTAACCCTAACCCTAACCCTAGCCGTAACCCTAACCCTAACCCTAACCCTAGCCCTAACCCTAACCCTAACCCTAACCCTAACCTTAGCCCTAACCCTAACCCCTAACCCCTAACCGTAACGCTAACCCTAAGCCTAACCCCTAACCCCTAACCCCTAACCCTAACCATAACCCTAAACCCTAACCCTAACCCTAACCCTAACCCTAGCCCTAACCCTAGCCCTAAGTCGTACCGTAACCCTAATCCTAACCCTAACCCAACCTTAACCCTAAAACTAACCTTAGCCCTTAAAACTAACCTAATAGAAACCCTAACCCTAACTCCTAACCCTAAGCCTAACCTAACCCTAACCCTAACCCTAGCCGTAACCCTAACCCTAACCCTAACCCTAGCCCTAACCCTAACCCTAACCCTAACCCTAACCTTAGCCCTAACCCTAACCCCTAACCCCTAACCGTAACGCTAACCCTAAGCCTAACCCCTAACCCCTAACCCCTAACCCTAACCATAACCCTAAACCCTAACCCTAACCCTAACCCTAACCCTAGCCCTAACCCTAGCCCTAAGTCGTACCCTAACCCTAATCCTAACCCTAACCCAACCTTAACCCTAAAACTAACCTTAGCCCTTAAAACTAACCTAATAGAAACCCTAACCCTAACTCCTAACCCTAAGCCTAACCTAACCCTAACCCTAACCCTAGCCGTAACCCTAACCCTAACCCTAACCCTAGCCCTAACCCTAACCCTAACCCTAACCCTAACCTTAGCCCTAACCCTAACCCCTAACCCCTAACCGTAACGCTAACCCTAAGCCTAACCCCTAACCCCTAACCCCTAACCCTAACCATAACCCTAAACCCTAACCCTAACCCTAACCCTAACCCTAGCCCTAACCCTAGCCCTAAGTCGTACCCTAACCCTAATCCTAACCCTAACCCAAACTTAACCCTAAAACTAACCTTAGCCCTTAAAACTAACCTAATAGAAACCCTAACCCTAACTCCTAACCCTAAGCCTAACCTAACCCTAACCCTAACCCTAGCCGTAACCCTAACCCTAACCCTAACCCTAGCCCTAACCCTAACCCTAACCCTAACCCTAACCTTAGCCCTAACCCTAACCCCTAACCCCTAACCGTAACGCTAACCCTAAGCCTAACCCCTAACCCCTAACCCCTAACCCTAACCATAACCCTAAACCCTAACCCTAACCCTAACCCTAACCCTAGCCCTAACCCTAGCCCTAAGTCGTACCCTAACCCTAATCCTAACCCTAACCCAACCTTAACCCTAAAACTAACCTTAGCCCTTAAAACTAACCTAATAGAAACCCTAACCCTAACTCCTAACCCTAAGCCTAACCTAACCCTAACCCTAACCCTAGCCGTAACCCTAACCCTAACCCTAACCCTAGCCCTAACCCTAACCCTAACCCTAACCCTAACCTTAGCCCTAACCCTAACCCCTAACCCCTAACCGTAACGCTAACCCTAAGCCTAACCCCTAACCCCTAACCCCTAACCCTAACCATAACCCTAAACCCTAACCCTAACCCTAACCCTAACCCTAGCCCTAACCCTAGCCCTAAGTCGTACCCTAACCCTAATCCTAACCCTAACCCAACCTTAACCCTAAAACTAACCTTAGCCCTTAAAACTAACCTAATAGAAACCCTAACCCTAACTCCTAACCCTAAGCCTAACCTAACCCTAACCCTAACCCTAGCCGTAACCCTAACCCTAACCCTAACCCTAGCCCTAACCCTAACCCTAACCCTAACCCTAACCTTAGCCCTAACCCTAACCCCTAACCCCTAACCGTAACGCTAACCCTAAGCCTAACCCCTAACCCCTAACCCCTAACCCTAACCATAACCCTAAACCCTAACCCTAACCCTAACCCTAGACATAACCCTAGCCCTAAGTCGTACCCTAACCCTAATCCTAACCCTAACCCAACCTTAACCCTAAAACTAACCTTAGCCCTTAAAACTAACCTAATAGAAACCCTAACCCTAACTCCTAACCCTAAGCCTAACCTAACCCTAACCCTAACCCTAGCCGTAACCCTAACCCTAACCCTAACCCTAGCCCTAACCCTAACCCTAACCCTAACCCTAACCTTATCCCTAACCCTAACCCCTAACCCCTAACCGTAACGCTAACCCTAAGCCTAACCCCTAACCCCTAACCCCTAACCCTAACCATAACCCTAAACCCTAACCCTAACCCTAACCCTAACCCTAGCCCTAACCCTAGCCCTAAGTCGTACCCTAACCCTAATCCTAACCCTAACCCAACCTTAACCCTAAAACTAACCTTAGCCCTTAAAACTAACCTAATAGAAACCCTAACCCTAACTCCTAACCCTAACCCTAACCTTAGCCCTAACCCTAACCCCTAACCCCTAACCGTAACGCTAACCCTAAGCCTAACCCCTAACCCCTAACCCCTAACCCTAACCATAACCCTAAACCCTAACCCTAACCCTAACCCTAACCCTAGCCCTAACCCTAGCCCTAAGTCGTACCCTAACCCTAATCCTAACCCTAACCCAACCTTAACCCTAAAACTAACCTTAGCCCTTAAAACTAACCTAATAGAAACCCTAACCCTAACTCCTAACCCTAAGCCTAACCTAACCCTAACCCTAACCCTAGCCGTAACCCTAACCCTAACCCTAACCCTAGCCCTAACCCTAACCCTAACCCTAACCCTAACCTTAGCCCTAACCCTAACCCCTAACCCCTAACCGTAACGCTAACCCTAAGCCTAACCCCTAACCCCTAACCCCTAACCCTAACCATAACCCTAAACCCTAACCCTAACCCTAACCCTAACCCTAGCCCTAACCCTAGCCCTAAGTCGTACCCTAACCCTAATCCTAACCCTAACCCAACCTTAACCCTAAAACTAACCTTAGCCCTTAAAACTAACCTAATAGAAACCCTAACCCTAACTCCTAACCCTAAGCCTAACCTAACCCTAACCCTAACCCTAGCCGTAACCCTAACCCTAACCCTAACCCTAGCCCTAAGCCTAACCCTAACCCTAACCCTAACCTTAGCCCTAACCCTAACCCCTAACCCCTAACCGTAACGCTATACCCTAAGCCTAACCCCTAACCCCTAACCCCTAACACTAACCATAACCCTAAACCCTAACCCTAACCCTAACCCTAACCCTAGCCCTAACCCTAGCCCTAAGTCGTACCCTAACCCTAATCCTAACCCTAACCCAACCTTAACCCTAAAACTAACCTTAGCCCTTAAAACTAACCTAATAGAAACCCTAACCCTAACTCCTAACCCTAAGCCTAACCTAACCCTAACCCTAACCCTAGCCGTAACCCTAACCCTAACCCTAACCCTAGCCCTAACCCTAACCCTAACCCTAACCCTAACCTTAGCCCTAACCCTAACCCCTAACCCCTAACCGTAACGCTAACCCTAAGCCTAACCCCTAACCCCTAACCCCTAACCCTAACCATAACCCTAAACCCTAACCCTAACCCTAACCCTAGCCGTAACCCTAACCCTAACCCTAACCCTAGCCCTAACCCTAACCCTAACCCTAACCCTAACCTTAGCCCTAACCCTAACCCCTAACCCCTAACCGTAACGCTAACCCTAAGTCTAACCCCTAACCCCTAACCCCTAACCCTAACCATAACCCTAAACCCTAACCCTAACCCTAACCCTAACCCTAGCCCTAACCCTAGCCCTAAGTCGTACCCTAACCCTAATCCTAACCCTAACCCAACCTTAACCCTAAAACTAACCTTAGCCCTTAAAACTAACCTAATAGAAACCCTAACCCTAACTCCTAACCCTAAGCCTAACCTAACCCTAACCCTAACCCTAGCCGTAACCCTAACCCTAACCCTAACCCTAGCCCTAACCCTAACCCTAACCCTAACCCTAACCTTAGCCCTAACCCTAACCCCTAACCCCTAACCGTAACGCTAACCCTAAGCCTAACCCCTAACCCCTAACCCCTAACCCTAACCATAACCCTAAACCCTAACCCTAACCCTAACCCTAACCCTAGCCCTAACCCTAGCCCTAAGTCGTACCCTAACCCTAATCCTAACCCTAACCCAACCTTAACCCTAAAACTAACCTTAGCCCTTAAAACTAACCTAATAGAAACCCTAACCCTAACTCCTAACCCTAAGCCTAACCTAACCCTAACCCTAACCCTAGCCGTAACCCTAACCCTAACCCTAACCCTAGCCCTAACCCTAACCCTAACCCTAACCTTAGCCCTAACCCTAACCCCTAACCCCTAACCGTAACGCTAACCCTAAGCCTAACCCCTAACCCCTAACCCCTAACCCTAACCATAACCCTAAACCCTAACCCTAACCCTAACCCTAACCCTAGCCCTAACCCTAGCCCTAAGTCGTACCCTAACCCTAATCCTAACCCTAACCCAACCTTAACCCTAAAACTAACCTTAGCCCTTAAAACTAACCTAATAGAAACCCTAACCCTAACTCCTAACCCTAAGCCTAACCTAACCCTAACCCTAACCCTAGCCGTAACCCTAACCCTAACCCTAACCCTAGCCCTAACCCTAACCCTAACCCTAACCCTAACCTTAGCCCTAACCCTAACCCCTAACCCCTAACCGTAACGCTAACGCTAAGCCTAACCCCTAACCCCTAACCCCTAACCCTAACCATAACCCTAAACCCTAACCCTAACCCTAACCCTAACCCTAGCCCTAACCCTAGCCCTAAGTCGTACCCTAACCCTAATCCTAACCCTAACCCAACCTTAACCCTAAAACTAACCTTAGCCCTTAAAACTAACCTAATAGAAACCCTAACCCTAACTCCTAACCCTAAGCCTAACCTAACCCTAACCCTAACCCTAGCCGTAACCCTAACCCTAACCCTAACCCTAGCCCTAACCCTAACCCTAACCCTAACCCTAACCTTAGCCCTAACCCTAACCCCTAACCCCTAACCGTAACGCTAACCCTAAGCCTAACCCCTAACCCCTAACCCCTAACCCTAACCATAACCCTAAACCCTAACCCTAACCCTAACCCTAGCCCTAACCCTAGCCCTAAGTCGTACCCTAACCCTAATCCTAACCCTAACCCAACCTTAACCCTAAAACTAACCTTAGCCCTTAAAACTAACCTAATAGAAACCCTAACCCTAACTCCTAACCCTAAGCCTAACCTAACCCTAACCCTAACCCTAGCCGTAACCCTAACCCTAACCCTAACCCTAGCCCTAACCCTAACCCTAACCCTAACCTTAGCCCTAACCCTAACCCCTAACCCCTAACCGTAACGCTAACCCTAAGCCTAACCCCTAACCCCTAACCCCTAACCCTAACCATAACCCTAAACCCTAACCCTAACCCTAACCCTAACCCTAGCCCTAACCCTAGCCCTAAGTCGTACCCTAACCCTAATCCTAACCCTAACCCAACCTTAACCCTAAAACTAACCTTAGCCCTTAAAACTAACCTAATAGAAACCCTAACCCTAACTCCTAACCCTAAGCCTAACCTAACCCTAACCCTAACCCTAGCCGTAACCCTAACCCTAACCCTAACCCTAGCCCTAACCCTAACCCTAACCCTAACCCTAACCTTAGCCCTAACCCTAACCCCTAACCCCTAACCGTAACGCTAACCCTAAGCCTAACCCCTAACCCCTAACCCCTAACCCTAACCATAACCCTAAACCCTAACCCTAACCCTAACCCTAACCCTAGCCCTAACCCTAGCCCTAAGTCGTACCCTAACCCTAATCCTAACCCTAACCCAAACTTAACCCTAAAACTAACCTTAGCCCTTAAAACTAACCTAATAGAAACCCTAACCCTAACTCCTAACCCTAAGCCTAACCTAACCCTAACCCTAACCCTAGCCGTAACCCTAACCCTAACCCTAACCCTAGCCCTAACCCTAACCCTAACCCTAACCCTAACCTTAGCCCTAACCCTAACCCCTAACCCCTAACCGTAACGCTAACCCTAAGCCTAACCCCTAACCCCTAACCCCTAACCCTAACCATAACCCTAAACCCTAACCCTAACCCTAACCCTAACCCTAGCCCTAACCCTAGCCCTAAGTCGTACCCTAACCCTAATCCTAACCCTAACCCAACCTTAACCCTAAAACTAACCTTAGCCCTTAAAACTAACCTAATAGAAACCCTAACCCTAACTCCTAACCCTAAGCCTAACCTAACCCTAACCCTAACCCTAGCCGTAACCCTAACCCTAACCCTAACCCTAGCCCTAACCCTAACCCTAACCCTAACCCTAACCTTAGCCCTAACCCTAACCCCTAACCCCTAACCGTAACGCTAACCCTAAGCCTAACCCCTAACCCCTAACCCCTAACCCTAACCATAACCCTAAACCCTAACCCTAACCCTAACCCTAACCCTAGCCCTAACCCTAGCCCTAAGTCGTACCCTAACCCTAATCCTAACCCTAACCCAACCTTAACCCTAAAACTAACCTTAGCCCTTAAAACTAACCTAATAGAAACCCTAACCCTAACTCCTAACCCTAAGCCTAACCTAACCCTAACCCTAACCCTAGCCGTAACCCTAACCCTAACCCTAACCCTAGCCCTAACCCTAACCCTAACCCTAACCCTAACCCTAACCTTAGCCCTAACCCTAACCCCTAACCCCTAACCGTAACGCTAACCCTAAGCCTAACCCCTAACCCCTAACCCCTAACCCTAACCATAACCCTAAACCCTAACCCTAACCCTAACCCTAGACATAACCCTAGCCCTAAGTCGTACCCTAACCCTAATCCTAACCCTAACCCAACCTTAACCCTAAAACTAACCTTAGCCCTTAAAACTAACCTAATAGAAACCCTAACCCTAACTCCTAACCCTAAGCCTAACCTAACCCTAACCCTAACCCTAGCCGTAACCCTAACCCTAACCCTAACCCTAGCCCTAACCCTAACCCTAACCCTAACCCTAACCTTAGCCCTAACCCTAACCCCTAACCCCTAACCGTAACGCTAACCCTAAGCCTAACCCCTAACCCCTAACCCCTAACCCTAACCATAACCCTAAACCCTAACCCTAACCCTAACCCTAACCCTAGCCCTAACCCTAGCCCTAAGTCGTACCCTAACCCTAATCCTAACCCTAACCCAACCTTAACCCTAAAACTAACCTTAGCCCTTAAAACTAACCTAATAGAAACCCTAACCCTAACTCCTAACCCTAACCCTAACCTTAGCCCTAACCCTAACCCCTAACCCCTAACCGTAACGCTAACCCTAAGCCTAACCCCTAACCCCTAACCCCTAACCCTAACCATAACCCTAAACCCTAACCCTAACCCTAACCCTAACCCTAGCCCTAACCCTAGCCCTAAGTCGTACCCTAACCCTAATCCTAACCCTAACCCAACCTTAACCCTAAAACTAACCTTAGCCCTTAAAACTAACCTAATAGAAACCCTAACCCTAACTCCTAACCCTAAGCCTAACCTAACCCTAACCCTAACCCTAGCCGTAACCCTAACCCTAACCCTAACCCTAGCCCTAACCCTAACCCTAACCCTAACCCTAACCTTAGCCCTAACCCTAACCCCTAACCCCTAACCGTAACGCTAACCCTAAGCCTAACCCCTAACCCCTAACCCCTAACCCTAACCATAACCCTAAACCCTAACCCTAACCCTAACCCTAACCCTAGCCCTAACCCTAGCCCTAAGTCGTACCCTAACCCTAATCCTAACCCTAACCCAACCTTAACCCTAAAACTAACCTTAGCCCTTAAAACTAACCTAATAGAAACCCTAACCCTAACTCCTAACCCTAAGCCTAACCTAACCCTAACCCTAACCCTAGCCGTAACCCTAACCCTAACCCTAACCCTAGCCCTAAGCCTAACCCTAACCCTAACCCTAACCTTAGCCCTAACCCTAACCCCTAACCCCTAACCGTAACGCTATACCCTAAGCCTAACCCCTAACCCCTAACCCCTAACCCTAACCATAACCCTAAACCCTAACCCTAACCCTAACCCTAACCCTAGCCCTAACCCTAGCCCTAAGTCGTACCCTAACCCTAATCCTAACCCTAACCCAACCTTAACCCTAAAACTAACCTTAGCCCTTAAAACTAACCTAATAGAAACCCTAACCCTAACTCCTAACCCTAAGCCTAACCTAACCCTAACCCTAACCCTAGCCGTAACCCTAACCCTAACCCTAACCCTAGCCCTAACCCTAACCCTAACCCTAACCCTAACCTTAGCCCTAACCCTAACCCCTAACCCCTAACCGTAACGCTAACCCTAAGCCTAACCCCTAACCCCTAACCCCTAACCCTAACCATAACCCTAAACCCTAACCCTAACCCTAACCCTAGCCGTAACCCTAACCCTAACCCTAACCCTAGCCCTAACCCTAACCCTAACCCTAACCCTAACCTTAGCCCTAACCCTAACCCCTAACCCCTAACCGTAACGCTAACCCTAAGTCTAACCCCTAACCCCTAACCCCTAACCCTAACCATAACCCTAAACCCTAACCCTAACCCTAACCCTAACCCTAGCCCTAACCCTAGCCCTAAGTCGTACCCTAACCCTAATCCTAACCCTAACCCAAACTTAACCCTAAAACTAACCTTAGCCCTTAAAACTAACCTAATAGAAACCCTAACCCTAACTCCTAACCCTAAGCCTAACCTAACCCTAACCCTAACCCTAGCCGTAACCCTAACCCTAACCCTAACCCTAGCCCTAACCCTAACCCTAACCCTAACCCTAACCTTAGCCCTAACCCTAACCCCTAACCCCTAACCGTAACGCTAACCCTAAGCCTAACCCCTAACCCCTAACCCCTAACCCTAACCATAACCCTAAACCCTAACCCTAACCCTAACCCTAACCCTAGCCCTAACCCTAGCCCTAAGTCGTACCCTAACCCTAATCCTAACCCTAACCCAACCTTAACCCTAAAACTAACCTTAGCCCTTAAAACTAACCTAATAGAAACCCTAACCCTAACTCCTAACCCTAAGCCTAACCTAACCCTAACCCTAACCCTAGCCGTAACCCTAACCCTAACCCTAACCCTAGCCCTAACCCTAACCCTAACCCTAACCTTAGCCCTAACCCTAACCCCTAACCCCTAACCGTAACGCTAACCCTAAGCCTAACCCCTAACCCCTAACCCCTAACCCTAACCATAACCCTAAACCCTAACCCTAACCCTAACCCTAACCCTAGCCCTAACCCTAGCCCTAAGTCGTACCCTAACCCTAATCCTAACCCTAACCCAACCTTAACCCTAAAACTAACCTTAGCCCTTAAAACTAACCTAATAGAAACCCTAACCCTAACTCCTAACCCTAAGCCTAACCTAACCCTAACCCTAACCCTAGCCGTAACCCTAACCCTAACCCTAACCCTAGCCCTAACCCTAACCCTAACCCTAACCCTAACCTTAGCCCTAACCCTAACCCCTAACCCCTAACCGTAACGCTAACGCTAAGCCTAACCCCTAACCCCTAACCCCTAACCCTAACCATAACCCTAAACCCTAACCCTAACCCTAACCCTAACCCTAGCCCTAACCCTAGCCCTAAGTCGTACCCTAACCCTAATCCTAACCCTAACCCAACCTTAACCCTAAAACTAACCTTAGCCCTTAAAACTAACCTAATAGAAACCCTAACCCTAACTCCTAACCCTAAGCCTAACCTAACCCTAACCCTAACCCTAGCCGTAACCCTAACCCTAACCCTAACCCTAGCCCTAACCCTAACCCTAACCCTAACCCTAACCTTAGCCCTAACCCTAACCCCTAACCCCTAACCGTAACGCTAACCCTAAGCCTAACCCCTAACCCCTAACCCCTAACCCTAACCATAACCCTAAACCCTAACCCTAACCCTAACCCTAACCCTAGCCCTAACCCTAGCCCTAAGTCGTACCCTAACCCTAATCCTAACCCTAACCCAACCTTAACCCTAAAACTAACCTTAGCCCTTAAAACTAACCTAATAGAAACCCTAACCCTAACTCCTAACCCTAAGCCTAACCTAACCCTAACCCTAACCCTAGCCGTAACCCTAACCCTAACCCTAACCCTAGCCCTAACCCTAACCCTAACCCTAACCCTAACCTTAGCCCTAACCCTAACCCCTAACCCCTAACCGTAACGCTAACCCTAAGCCTAACCCCTAACCCCTAACCCCTAACCCTAACCATAACCCTAAACCCTAACCCTAACCCTAACCCTAACCCTAGCCCTAACCCTAGCCCTAAGTCGTACCCTAACCCTAATCCTAACCCTAACCCAACCTTAACCCTAAAACTAACCTTAGCCCTTAAAACTAACCTAATAGAAACCCTAACCCTAACTCCTAACCCTAAGCCTAACCTAACCCTAACCCTAACCCTAGCCGTAACCCTAACCCTAACCCTAACCCTAGCCCTAACCCTAACCCTAACCCTAACCCTAACCTTAGCCCTAACCCTAACCCCTAACCCCTAACCGTAACGCTAACCCTAAGCCTAACCCCTAACCCCTAACCCCTAACCCTAACCATAACCCTAAACCCTAACCCTAACCCTAACCCTAGACATAACCCTAGCCCTAAGTCGTACCCTAACCCTAATCCTAACCCTAACCCAACCTTAACCCTAAAACTAACCTTAGCCCTTAAAACTAACCTAATAGAAACCCTAACCCTAACTCCTAACCCTAAGCCTAACCTAACCCTAACCCTAACCCTAGCCGTAACCCTAACCCTAACCCTAACCCTAGCCCTAACCCTAACCCTAACCCTAACCCTAACCTTAGCCCTAACCCTAACCCCTAACCCCTAACCGTAACGCTAACCCTAAGCCTAACCCCTAACCCCTAACCCCTAACCCTAACCATAACCCTAAACCCTAACCCTAACCCTAACCCTAACCCTAGCCCTAACCCTAGCCCTAAGTCGTACCCTAACCCTAATCCTAACCCTAACCCAACCTTAACCCTAAAACTAACCTTAGCCCTTAAAACTAACCTAATAGAAACCCTAACCCTAACTCCTAACCCTAACCCTAACCTTAGCCCTAACCCTAACCCCTAACCCCTAACCGTAACGCTAACCCTAAGCCTAACCCCTAACCCCTAACCCCTAACCCTAACCATAACCCTAAACCCTAACCCTAACCCTAACCCTAACCCTAGCCCTAACCCTAGCCCTAAGTCGTACCCTAACCCTAATCCTAACCCTAACCCAACCTTAACCCTAAAACTAACCTTAGCCCTTAAAACTAACCTAATAGAAACCCTAACCCTAACTCCTAACCCTAAGCCTAACCTAACCCTAACCCTAACCCTAGCCGTAACCCTAACCCTAACCCTAACCCTAGCCCTAACCCTAACCCTAACCCTAACCCTAACCTTAGCCCTAACCCTAACCCCTAACCCCTAACCGTAACGCTAACCCTAAGCCTAACCCCTAACCCCTAACCCCTAACCCTAACCATAACCCTAAACCCTAACCCTAACCCTAACCCTAACCCTAGCCCTAACCCTAGCCCTAAGTCGTACCCTAACCCTAATCCTAACCCTAACCCAACCTTAACCCTAAAACTAACCTTAGCCCTTAAAACTAACCTAATAGAAACCCTAACCCTAACTCCTAACCCTAAGCCTAACCTAACCCTAACCCTAACCCTAGCCGTAACCCTAACCCTAACCCTAACCCTAGCCCTAAGCCTAACCCTAACCCTAACCCTAACCTTAGCCCTAACCCTAACCCCTAACCCCTAACCGTAACGCTATACCCTAAGCCTAACCCCTAACCCCTAACCCCTAACCCTAACCATAACCCTAAACCCTAACCCTAACCCTAACCCTAACCCTAGCCCTAACCCTAGCCCTAAGTCGTACCCTAACCCTAATCCTAACCCTAACCCAACCTTAACCCTAAAACTAACCTTAGCCCTTAAAACTAACCTAATAGAAACCCTAACCCTAACTCCTAACCCTAAGCCTAACCTAACCCTAACCCTAACCCTAGCCGTAACCCTAACCCTAACCCTAACCCTAGCCCTAACCCTAACCCTAACCCTAACCCTAACCTTAGCCCTAACCCTAACCCCTAACCCCTAACCGTAACGCTAACCCTAAGCCTAACCCCTAACCCCTAACCCCTAACCCTAACCATAACCCTAAACCCTAACCCTAACCCTAACCCTAACCCTAGCCCTAACCCTAGCCCTAAGTCGTACCCTAACCCTAATCCTAACCCTAACCCAAACTTAACCCTAAAACTAACCTTAGCCCTTAAAACTAACCTAATAGAAACCCTAACCCTAACTCCTAACCCTAAGCCTAACCTAACCCTAACCCTAACCCTAGCCGTAACCCTAACCCTAACCCTAACCCTAGCCCTAACCCTAACCCTAACCCTAACCCTAACCTTAGCCCTAACCCTAACCCCTAACCCCTAACCGTAACGCTAACCCTAAGCCTAACCCCTAACCCCTAACCCCTAACCCTAACCATAACCCTAAACCCTAACCCTAACCCTAACCCTAACCCTAGCCCTAACCCTAGCCCTAAGTCGTACCCTAACCCTAATCCTAACCCTAACCCAACCTTAACCCTAAAACTAACCTTAGCCCTTAAAACTAACCTAATAGAAACCCTAACCCTAACTCCTAACCCTAAGCCTAACCTAACCCTAACCCTAACCCTAGCCGTAACCCTAACCCTAACCCTAACCCTAGCCCTAACCCTAACCCTAACCCTAACCCTAACCTTAGCCCTAACCCTAACCCCTAACCCCTAACCGTAACGCTATACCCTAAGCCTAACCCCTAACCCCTAACCCCTAACCCTAACCCTAACCCTAAACCCTAACCCTAACCCTAACCCTAACCCTAGCCCTAACCCTAGCCCTAAGTCGTACCCTAACCCTAATCCTAACCCTAACCCAACCTTAACCCTAAAACTAACCTTAGCCCTTAAAACTAACCTAATAGAAACCCTAACCCTAACTCCTAACCCTAAGCCTAACCTAACCCTAACCCTAACCCTAGCCGTAACCCTAACCCTAACCCTAACCCTAGCCCTAACCCTAACCCTAACCCTAACCCTAACCTTAGCCCTAACCCTAACCCCTAACCCCTAACCGTAACGCTAACCCTAAGCCTAACCCCTAACCCCTAACCCCTAACCCTAACCATAACCCTAAACCCTAACCCTAACCCTAACCCTAGCCCTAACCCTAGCCCTAAGTCGTACCCTAACCCTAATCCTAACCCTAACCCAACCTTAACCCTAAAACTAACCTTAGCCCTTAAAACTAACCTAATAGAAACCCTAACCCTAACTCCTAACCCTAAGCCTAACCTAACCCTAACCCTAACCCTAGCCGTAACCCTAACCCTAACCCTAACCCTAGCCCTAACCCTAACCCTAACCCTAACCCTAACCTTAGCCCTAACCCTAACCCCTAACCCCTAACCGTAACGCTAACCCTAAGCCTAACCCCTAACCCCTAACCCCTAACCCTAACCATAACCCTAAACCCTAACCCTAACCCTAACCCTAACCCTAGCCCTAACCCTAGCCCTAAGTCGTACCCTAACCCTAATCCTAACCCTAACCCAACCTTAACCCTAAAACTAACCTTAGCCCTTAAAACTAACCTAATAGAAACCCTAACCCTAACTCCTAACCCTAACCCTAACCTTAGCCCTAACCCTAACCCCTAACCCCTAACCGTAACGCTAACCCTAAGCCTAACCCCTAACCCCTAACCCCTAACCCTAACCATAACCCTAAACCCTAACCCTAACCCTAACCCTAACCCTAGCCCTAACCCTAGCCCTAAGTCGTACCCTAACCCTAATCCTAACCCTAACCCAACCTTAACCCTAAAACTAACCTTAGCCCTTAAAACTAACCTAATAGAAACCCTAACCCTAACTCCTAACCCTAAGCCTAACCTAACCCTAACCCTAACCCTAGCCGTAACCCTAACCCTAACCCTAACCCTAGCCCTAACCCTAACCCTAACCCTAACCCTAACCTTAGCCCTAACCCTAACCCCTAACCCCTAACCGTAACGCTATACCCTAAGCCTAACCCCTAACCCCTAACCCCTAACCCTAACCATAACCCTAAACCCTAACCCTAACCCTAAACCTAACCATAGCCCTAACCCTAGCCCTAAGTCGTACCCTAACCCTAATCCTAACCCTAACCCAACCTTAACCCTAAAACTAACCTTAGCCCTTAAAACTAACCTAATAGAAACCCTAACCCTAACTCCTAACCCTAAGCCTAACCTAACCCTAACCCTAACCCTAGCCGTAACCCTAACCCTAACCCTAACCCTAGCCCTAACCCTAACCCTAACCCTAACCCTAACCTTAGCCCTAACCCTAACCCCTAACCCCTAACCGTAACGCTAACCCTAAGCCTAACCCCTAACCCCTAACCCCTAACCCTAACCATAACCCTAAACCCTAACCCTAACCCTAACCCTAACCCTAGCCCTAACCCTAGCCCTAAGTCGTACCCTAACCCTAATCCTAACCCTAACCCAACCTTAAGCCTAAAACTAACCTTAGCCCTTAAAACTAACCTAATAGAAACCCTAACCCTAACTCCTAACCCTAAGCCTAACCTAACCCTAACCCTAACCCTAGCCGTAACCCTAAACCTAACCCTAACCCTAGCCCTAACCCTAACCCTAACCCTAACCCTAACCTTAGCCCTAACCCTAACCCCTAACCCCTAACCGTAACGCTAACCCTAAGCCTAACCCCTAACCCCTAACCCCTAACCCTAACCATAACCCTAAACCCTAACCCTAACCCTAACCCTAACCGTAGCCCTAACCCTAGCCCTAAGTCGTACCCTAACCCTAATCCTAACCCTAACCCAACCTTAACCCTAAAACTAACCTTAGCCCTTAAAACTAAGCTAATAGAAACCCTAACCCTAACTCCTAACCCTAAGCCTAACCTAACCCTAACCCTAACCCTAGCCGTAACCCTAACCCTAACCCTAACCCTAGCCCTAACCCTAACCCTAACCCTAACACTAACCTTAGCCCTAACCCTAACCCCTAACCCCTAACCGTAACGCTAACCCTAAGCCTAACCCCTAACCCCTAACCCCTAACCCTAACCATAACCCTAAACCCTAACCCTAACCCTAACCCTAGCCCTAACCCTAGCCCTAAGTCGTACCCTAACCCTAATCCTAACCCTAACCCAACCTTAACCCTAAAACTAACCTTAGCCCTTAAAACTAACCTAATAGAAACCCTAACCCTAACTCCTAACCCTAAGCCTAACCTAACCCTAACCCTAACCCTAGCCGTAACCCTAACCCTAACCCTAACCCTAGCCCTAACCCTAACCCTAACCCTAACCCTAACCTTAGCCCTAACCCTAACCCCTAACCCCTAACCGTAACGCTAACGCTAAGCCTAACCCCTAACCCCTAACCCCTAACCCTAACCATAACCCTAAACCCTAACCCTAACCCTAACCCTAACCCTAGCCCTAACCCTAGCCCTAAGTCGTACCCTAACCCTAATCCTAACCCTAACCCAAACTTAACCCTAAAACTAACCTTAGCCCTTAAAACTAACCTAATAGAAACCCTAACCCTAACTCCTAACCCTAAGCCTAACCTAACCCTAACCCTAACCCTAGCCGTAACCCTAACCCTAACCCTAACCCTAGCCCTAACCCTAACCTTAGCCCTAACCCTAACCCCTAACCCCTAACCGTAACGCTAACCCTAAGCCTAACCCCTAACCCCTAACCCCTAACCCTAACCATAACCCTAAACCCTAACCCTAACCCTAACCCTAACCCTAGCCCTAACCCTAGCCCTAAGTCGTACCCTAACCCTAATCCTAACCCTAACCCAACCTTAACCCTAAAACTAACCTTAGCCCTTAAAACTAACCTAATAGAAACCCTAACCCTAACTCCTAACCCTAAGCCTAACCTAACCCTAACCCTAACCCTAGCCGTAACCCTAACCCTAACCCTAACCCTAGCCCTAACCCTAACCCTAACCCTAACCCTAACCTTAGCCCTAACCCTAACCCCTAACCCCTAACCGTAACGCTAACCCTAAGCCTAACCCCTAACCCCTAACCCCTAACCCTAACCATAACCCTAAACCCTAACCCTAACCCTAACCCTAACCCTAGCCCTAACCCTAGCCCTAAGTCGTACCCTAACCCTAATCCTAACCCTAACCCAACCTTAACCCTAAAACTAACCTTAGCCCTTAAAACTAACCTAATAGAAACCCTAACCCTAACTCCTAACCCTAAGCCTAACCTAACCCTAACCCTAACCCTAGCCGTAACCCTAACCCTAACCCTAACCCTAGCCCTAACCCTAACCCTAACCCTAACCCTAACCTTAGCCCTAACCCTAACCCCTAACCCCTAACCGTAACGCTAACCCTAAGCCTAACCCCTAACCCCTAACCCCTAACCCTAACCATAACCCTAAACCCTAACCCTAACCCTAACCCTAACCCTAGCCCTAACCCTAGCCCTAAGTCGTACCCTAACCCTAATCCTAACCCTAACCCAACCTTAACCCTAAAACTAACCTTAGCCCTTAAAACTAACCTAATAGAAACCCTAACCCTAACTCCTAACCCTAAGCCTAACCTAACCCTAACCCTAACCCTAGCCGTAACCCTAACCCTAACCCTAACCCTAGCCCTAACCCTAACCCTAACCCTAACCCTAACCTTAGCCCTAACCCTAACCCCTAACCCCTAACCGTAACGCTAACCCTAAGCCTAACCCCTAACCCCTAACCCCTAACCCTAACCATAACCCTAAACCCTAACCCTAACCCTAACCCTAACCCTAGCCCTAACCCTAGCCCTAAGTCGTACCCTAACCCTAATCCTAACCCTAACCCAACCTTAACCCTAAAACTAACCTTAGCCCTTAAAACTAACCTAATAGAAACCCTAACCCTAACTCCTAACCCTAAGCCTAACCTAACCCTAACCCTAACCCTAGCCGTAACCCTAACCCTAAACCTAACCCTAGCCCTAACCCTAACCCTAACCCTAACCCTAACCTTAGCCCTAACCCTAACCCCTAACCCCTAACCGTAACGCTAACCCTAAGCCTAACCCCTAACCCCTAACCCCTAACCCTAACCATAACCCTAAACCCTAACCCTAACCCTAACCCTAACCCTAGCCCTAAACCTAGCCCTAAGTCGTACCCTAACCCTAATCCTAACCCTAACCCAACCTTAACCCTAAAACTAACCTTAGCCCTTAAAACTAACCTAATAGAAACCCTAACCCTAACTCCTAACCCTAAGCCTAACCTAACCCTAACCCTAACCCTAGCCGTAACCCTAACCCTAACCCTAACCCTAGCCCTAACCCTAACCCTAAACCTAACCCTAACCTTAGCCCTAACCCTAACCCCTAACCCCTAACCGTAACGCTAACCCTAAGCCTAACCCCTAACCCCTAACCCCTAACCCTAACCATAACCCTAAACCCTAACCCTAACCCTAACCCTAACCCTAGCCCTAACCCTAGCCCTAAGTCGTACCCTAACCCTAATCCTAACCCTAACCCAACCTTAACCCTAAAACTAACCTTAGCCCTTAAAACTAACCTAATAGAAACCCTAACCCTAACTCCTAACCCTAAGCCTAACCTAACCCTAACCCTAACCCTAGCCGTAACCCTAACCCTAACCCTAACCCTAGCCCTAACCCTAACCCTAACCCTAACCCTAACCTTAGCCCTAACCCTAACCCCTAACCCCTAACCGTAACGCTAACCCTAAGCCTAACCCCTAACCCCTAACCCCTAACCCTAACCATAACCCTAAACCCTAACCCTAACCCTAACCCTAACCCTAGCCCTAACCCTAGCCCTAAGTCGTACCCTAACCCTAATCCTAACCCTAACCCAACCTTAACCCTAAAACTAACCTTAGCCCTTAAAACTAACCTAATAGAAACCCTAACCCTAACTCCTAACCCTAAGCCTAACCTAACCCTAACCCTAACCCTAGCCGTAACCCTAACCCTAACCCTAACCCTAGCCCTAACCCTAACCCTAACCCTAACCCTAACCTTAGCCCTAACCCTAACCCCTAACCCCTAACCGTAACGCTAACCCTAAGCCTAACCCCTAACCCCTAACCCCTAACCCTAACCATAACCCTAAACCCTAACCCTAACCCTAACCCTAACCCTAGCCCTAAACCTAGCCCTAAGTCGTACCCTAACCCTAATCCTAACCCTAACCCAACCTTAACCCTAAAACTAACCTTAGCCCTTAAAACTAACCTAATAGAAACCCTAACCCTAACTCTTAACCCTAAGCCTAACCTAACCCTAACCCTAACCCTAGCCGTAACCCTAACCCTAAACCTAACCCTAGCCCTAACCCTAACCCTAACCCTAACCTTAGCCCTAACCCTAACCCCTAACCCCTAACCGTAACGCTAACCCTAAGCCTAACCCCTAACCCCTAACCCCTAACCCTAACCATAACCCTAAACCCTAACCCTAACCCTAACCCTAACCCTAGCCCTAACCCTAGCCCTAAGTCGTACCCTAACCCTAATCCTAACCCTAACCCAACCTTAACCCTAAAACTAACCTTAGCCCTTAAAACTAACCTAATAGAAACCCTAACCCTAACTCCTAACCCTAAGCCTAACCTAACCCTAACCCTAACCCTAGCCGTAACCCTAACCCTAACCCTAACCCTAGCCCTAACCCTAACCCTAACCCTAACCCTAACCTTAGCCCTAACCCTAACCCCTAACCCCTAACCGTAACGCTAACCCTAAGCCTAACCCCTAACCCCTAACCCCTAACCCTAACCATAACCCTAAACCCTAACCCTAACCCTAACCCTAACCCTAGCCCTAACCCTAGCCCTAAGTCGTACCCTAACCCTAATCCTAACCCTAACCCAACCTTAACCCTAAAACTAACCTTAGCCCTTAAAACTAACCTAATAGAAACCCTAACCCTAACTCCTAACCCTAAGCCTAACCTAACGCTAACCCTAACCCTAGCCGTAACCCTAACCCTAACCCTAACCCTAGCCCTAACCCTAACCCTAACCTTAGCCCTAACCCTAACCCCTAACCCCTAACCGTAACGCTAACCCTAAGCCTAACCCCTAACCCCTAACCCCTAACCCTAACCATAACCCTAAACCCTAACCCTAACCCTAACCCTAACCCTAGCCCTAACCCTAGCCCTAAGTCGTACCCTAACCCTAATCCTAACCCTAACCCAACCTTAACCCTAAAACTAACCTTAGCCCTTAAAACTAACCTAATAGAAACCCTAACCCTAACTCCTAACCCTAAGCCTAACCTAACCCTAACCCTAACCCTAGCCGTAACCCTAGCCGTAACCCTAACCCTAGCCCTAACCCTAACCCTAACCCTAACCCTAACCTTAGCCCTAACCCTAACCCCTAACCCCTAACCGTAACGCTAACCCTAAGCCTAACCCCTAACCCCTAACCCCTAACCCTAACCATAACCCTAAACCCTAACCCTAACCCTAACCCTAACCCTAGCCCTAACCCTAGCCCTAAGTCGTACCCTAACCCTAATCCTAACCCTAACCCAACCTTAACCCTAAAACTAACCTTAGCCCTTAAAACTAACCTAATAGAAACCCTAACCCTAACTCCTAACCCTAAGCCTAACCTAACCCTAACCCTAACCCTAACCCTAGCCGTAACCCTAACCCTAACCCTAACCCTAGCCCTAACCCTAACCCTAACCCTAACCCTAACCTTAGCCCTAACCCTAACCCCTAACCCCTAACCGTAACGCTAACCCTAAGCCTAACCCCTAACCCCTAACCCCTAACCCTAACCATAACCCTAAACCCTAACCCTAACCCTAACCCTAACCCTAGCCCTAACCCTAGCCCTAAGTCGTACCCTAACCCTAATCCTAACCCTAACCCAACCTTAACCCTAAAACTAACCTTAGCCCTTAAAACTAACCTAATAGAAACCCTAACCCTAACTCCTAACCCTAAGCCTAACCTAACCCTAACCCTAACCCTAGCCGTAACCCTAACCCTAACCCTAACCCTAGCCCTAACCCTAACCCTAACCCTAACCCTAACCTTAGCCCTAACCCTAACCCCTAACCCCTAACCGTAACGCTAACCCTAAGCCTAACCCCTAACCCCTAACCCCTAACCCTAACCATAACCCTAAACCCTAACCCTAACCCTAACCCTAACCCTAGCCCTAAGTCGTACCCTAACCGTAATCCTAACCCTAACCCAACCTTAACCCTAAAACTAACCTTAGCCCTTAAAACTAACCTAATAGAAACCCTAACCCTAACTCCTAACCCTAAGCCTAACCTAACCCTAACCCTAACCCTAGCCGTAACCCTAACCCTAACCCTAACCCT